>NW_024097099.1:0-26500 GCF_016545835.1 Crotalus tigris | reverse complement strand
GGATGCAACCGGTCAAGTCTCGTAGTAAGTTGGCGCCCCCCACGAAGTTCAGCTGGACTTCGCCCTGTAGAAGTGGACGGTGTGGTGCGATAAGAAAGGAGAAAGTCAGCCAACCTGTGATGCCAGTCCCCGTAGGTGAGTCTCTTCAAGGCGTCCTTTGCGATGCGCACCATGCGTTCAGCCATACCGTTGGTGGATGGGTGAAAAGGCGCAGATGTGGCATGACGAATCAGGTTTGCCTGTAAGAAGCTTGGAATTCGGAGGAGGTGAATTGAGGGCCGTTGTCAGACACAATGACATCTGGCAGCCCGTGTGCAGCAAAAATCCCCCTCAGTACCTGAATAGTCTTTGCAGTGGTGGTGGACGAGACAGGCACAACCTCAAGCCATTTTGAATGGCTGGCAACAAGGACCAAGAAGAACTGGCCCTGAAAGGGCCCAGCGTAGTCAATGTGCACCCTAGACCCTGGGGCTTGTGTTTCTCCCATCTATTCACAGGAGCATTGGGGCAGCTCTGGGCGAGATCGTTGGCACAGGTGGCATGCGTGTACCTTAGCTTCAATATCTGTATCTAAAAAACCAGGCCACCACAAGTGGCTGCGCGCAAGAGCCTTCATACGAACAATGCCAGGATGACCCTCGTGGAGGGATTCTAAGACCCTAGTCCTCATTGAGGAGGGAATGACAACTCTGTTTTCCCAAAGCAGACAACCCTGAGAAAGGGACAACTCGTTTCTTTTGGACCAGAAACTCTGAAACTCAGGACTAGGGCAGTGCTCAGGCCACCCGGACAGGACCCAGGAGCGGACACGTGAAAGTGTGTGATCTGTACCCGTTTCAGCGGTAACAGCCCTGGCACTAAGAGGGAGCTCGGGCAAGGCTTGGATTGATAGAATGTTGACAGCTGGCGGGGGTCTAGCTTTAAGGACACAGGTGGTCCTTTGCATGTGCCCAGCTGGGGGCTGAAAACATCTGCAAATTCTTTGCAGACTTCCTGTAGGTCGAGTGTTTGTAAGCTATTGAGTCCTGTGACGTGTATCCCCAGGGCCTCAAACCAATCGAGTCCTATGAGACTCGTTCGTTCACCCCCTACTACTAATAAGTCTAGTGGACCTTCAAAACTCTTGTATTGCACGTTAAGGGTGGCCTCCCCCTTAACACACACTCTTGAGTTCTGAAAATCTGTTAATACAATATCAGAAGGCCTTAACTTGGCCTTAGACCCACTACTGGAACAAATCTTCCTAAATGTATGCAATGAAATGATGGACAGGGCAGACCCTGTGTCTAGTTCCATAGATAATGGAACCCCTTGTAGCTTCACGTTGAGTGACAGCTTTTTCTTCATGGGATTGTGTGTGCCTGTTCTACAGATGCTTCTTCGCGAAGCGCAAAACCCTACCCTATTCTGGCTGGGGAATCTGGTACCTTTCAGGCGTTCTTCTTGGGGTTGTGCCTTTCGTTGGCTCAGACACACAGCTGCAATATGCCCTTGTTTGCCGCATGCCCGGCAGGTAGCGGAGCGGAACTTGCAGTCGGTTCTCCTGGGGCGACCTCCACAGCCGATGCACTTGAGCAGAGCCGAAGAGCTTCCCTTCTGGTTCTCTTCCTTCGCGGGGTGTAGACGGTCGACTTCCTCGTCCGGATCCTCCTCCGAGTTTCGTCGGACGTCTTCCTGGTGCACGGACGCACCCTCTGCACTGTTTCTGATCGGCCGCATGTTTTTGATGGCGCCGCCTGCTGCTTCTTCTGCGGTGACTTCCCTTAAGGCGTCTTGGTAGGATAATTCTTCCTTGGCAAAAAGTCTCTGTTGTAGCTCTCGATGCCTTAGCCCGCACACGAATCGGTCCCTCAGTCGTTCCTCGAGGTCCTTGAACTCGCAGGGCTTGGCGGCCTTCCGTAGCGCGGCGATGTATTCCTTGGCTGTTTCACCGGACCGTTGATCCCTCTGCTCGAAGGTGTGGCGCCATGAGATAACGGACACCTTGGGGTGGAAGTGCTCTTTCAGCAGCTTCTTCAGGTCTGCGTAGCTTACAGACTCTACTGGAACAGGTGCTACAAGATTTTCTGCGATTTCGAAGGCGTCTTGGCCGCAAACGCAAAGCAGGGTGGCGGCCTTCAAGCTATCTTCCCTCACTTGGTTTGCCTTGAAGTAGTTCTCCATTCTGGATACGTAGGACTCCCACCGCTCTGGATGTGAGACGTCGAATTCCGAAAGCCTTCCGATTTTCGCCATCTTCGGATCTTCAGGAGACGGGTCTATCGGCCAGCCTACCCCCGAATGCGCACCGGATTGGCGGGCAGCTGCCGAGTCGACGCCGTTCCTCTTCCGCCGCTCAGGACTCCTTGGGTAAGCTTACACTTTTTCCTTTCCAGGTAGTGCAAGGCATCCCACCCTCGTCGCCAGTGTTGCGTCCTTGGCGGGAAAACAGACACGAGAAGCAGCTGGAGTTCTCAAGTTCTTTTATTCAGCGTTCAGCTTACAGGAAGATGGCTTCAGCCTCAGCCCAAACGCCTCGCAGCCTCTTATATAGGCAACTCCCGGGTAAATGGGTTACTTTTCCCGCGCCAGCACCCGCGCATGCGCACGGCGCTGGCGACAGCCTGTCTGGTCCCGGGCAGCTTTGCACCTGCCCGGGACTGCCTGCAAACGCCCGAGCCGTTTGCAAAGGCTCGGGACATAACAATATCCATTACTTCAGTACAGGTAGTCCTTGACTTATGACTGTACTGGAGCCTGCCCATCACAATCGTACGTTGTGACAGTGGGTCATCATGTGACCAGACCCAATTTTAAAGCTGTTTTTCTGTCAGCCAGAAAACAAATGCCAATGGGTGGGTTTTTGCCCAAAACAGGAAGTAAAGTTTTTAGCAAAAAATCTCATAAATCCTGCCAATGTGATTGAGAAAAGCATGCAGGAGAGTGAGAATGAGAAAGGCCTTTTGCAGGAGCAGATTTCTGCTCAGGTAAGCCTAGATTTCATTTTAACATCAGTGTGGAGACATCTATGGCCTACGACAATATTAGGCCATAGGACCTCAGCTGTTGGATTACACAGAGGCCCATAAACAGTCACTAAACTAAACATAAGGCAGGGCTGTTTATTTATTTATTTATGAGACTTATATACCGCTTTAAGTGCAAGCACTCTCTAAGCGGTGTACACCAGTAAGCAATGTATATATATATATTTACATTGCCCCCAACAATCTGGGTCCTCATTTTACCTACCTCGGAAGGATGGAAGGCTGAGTCAACCTTGAGCCGGTGAGATTTGAACCACTGACCTGCTGAACATGGACTGTATTACTCCAGACCAAAAGCAACAAGTTATTCTAGCTCCTCACCAATAAAAATCAGGATCAGGATGCCCGAAGTTCTACCTCTCTGGGAGTGGCAACTAACAACAGAGGAAGAGATAACCCAGGGAGCTCTTAATCTCATTCAGAAAGAGAAGGATTGCAGCTATACGTTTTTAATGAAGAAATTGTTGTGCCCTGACTCTCTACACTTCCAGAAAGAAGTATTCTTGACTAGTTCTTGCAAAATGTAACATAGATATTTAATTGACAACTGAAACAGACTCTTTAAATGTGCTGCCTCCCAATCCAAGAGCACAGAAAGTACCCAAGGAAATTCCCTCCCATTCGTGAATTGCAGTGGGAGGGGGAGCCCTGAAAGCAGATATTCTCTGTGCGGGTTTGCGCCCCAAAGAGCAAGAGGCACCCACTGTCACAGCTCTGGACTATGACTGTTCCAGAAGGCCTTTGAGACTGGACTGTTGTGGGACTTCTGTTGGCAGGAATGGAATTATTACGCTTCTATGATTAACTTCACTTTTAGACTGTATATTAAATTTTATTCTATTGTGTTATTTTATTGCTGAACTGGATCTTGTGGTTCCTCCTATATATTGTAACCATTTAAACCCCTCACTGGAGGGGACCACTACTGCACATTCTTAAATATATGAACAAATATAGAGAAAAGAACTGTTTTGGGGGAATCCATTGAAAATATTTTGGGGATGGCACTTTTTATAAGTCTTACTTTTAATGGATGAGAAACTGGTTCACAATCCTCACTGATCTCCAGCAGATGCTCACAAGGAGGTCAGGATAGGCAGAAAAAAGCCTCGTTCTGCCAGCAGATCCAAATTTCCAGCATCCTCTTATTCCAACCTCTTCTCCAATGAGAGCCCATGATGGACCACAACAAACCCCAGTCCTTGCCAGCTTCTCCCCTCCTTGGCAGCTCCCAGACAACCATCAGGAGCAGCAGAGAGGACAAACCTCTCTCCTTCCCTACAATTTTCTCTCAAGGCTAAATGATTTGAGGAACATCTTCACCTCCCCTCCCCCCCCCCGACCACTTTCCCAAGCTGACAGCTCCAACATGCTGTACTTCGTTAGGCAGACTCAGATTCAACAGACTAGAACTGATGGATATGAGTATCAGAATCAGACAGTGACTTCCATATCACAGTTGCATGAGCTATGTCACCCTTGCCATTCACATCACCCACTAGCCACATCACCCACAGATCAAACCATGCTGGGGGGTCCCAACCTCTGCATCTGGCCCATAATCAGTGATGGGATTTAGTTTGGCAGAACCGGTAGCTAATTTTTTGTTGCTCAGACCCAGAACAGGCTTCTGGAAGCAGCATCCACACAGAGAACCAGTTGTTCACATATTTGAATCCCACCACTGCCCATAATGCCTTGTACACCTGGCACATAAGACCTTTTTCCTTCTTTCTCAGAAGACACATGAGGCCCAGATCCGCTTTTGACAGGCAGGGACATGTTTCCTGGTAAACTAATGCCCCAGTCCTCACCTCTTCTGCTGAAACATGTCATTAAACATTTGTGGGAGGACAGCACACACACACACCAGAGAAAGAAATATTTTGGGAAGATTAAAAGGCAGAATATTATATTTTCCCAAAGGATCTTAAAGGCAGAAAAGCAGGGCCAGTTTTTCTTAATAGCCCCCAGCAGAAAGTCAGGAAACCACCTTTTAGAAATGCAGATTTGTTAATCCCATTCAGCCCCATTCATGAGCAAATACCACCAGGCAGAAGCCCATTCAAAACAGAATATTTTGAAATCCCCTGCAGCAAAACTGACAGCTAACAATAGCAAAGTAATAGAATTAGAACCAGCAATCCCTCACCCAAAAAAACCCAACACAGAAAGTAAGCCATCAGCCACAGCCCCCGAGACGCAGGATATGACTTTAGGACATAATAGGATTAATCCATCAATACCAAAAAGGCACACTGAACCTCAGGTCAAAGTTCATGCCACAGGAACGGGAATTCCAAACACAAAAGCCCAAGAAGGTATAAAAACCCACCACTCCCAGCTACATGTGGTCAGCTGCTCCAGAGCCTCATGACTTGCGGTTCTGCTCTTCAATAAATTACAACCATCTTTCTAAAGCAGTCTCCATTTTGTTTATTCCCAGTAAGGAGTGGACCCTGATAAAGATTTTTTCATTCAACACATTAGAAGCACAGATAGCCTGAGAGGTTGAACTCTACAAAGCATTTCAGCACACTGAAAAGCCAGGAGAGTTTGTAAATATGAAATCATAGGGATTTCATTCTGATGTCAAGTACACCCCCTGTATGAGGAACCAGATCTTGAGGCTCTCTAAGCAAAACTTCCAAAAAATCTCTGTATGCTTATAGGCTGATAGTGGGAATCAGGGTCCCTCAGTTGCCAGCCCCACTCCAAGCTCAGATGAAGGGCCGCTTTCGTTCCTGGAGATGTTTCCCCCCTACACAAATTATGCTGAAATGTCTTTCTCAGAAGCCTTATATTTTTGCAAAGCATTAGCCCAGAACAGTCTATTGTGCACACAACTATGTTACATAAAATCCAACCCAGCATTTAGGATGGCAGGCTTACCTTTTTGTGGCAAAAAATAAGGTCTGAAACTAAATTGGTCCCGTATTGGTAAGCAGACAATAAAATGCTGTCCTTCGCAGGCCTCCTGTTAAAAGCACTTTCATTTTCAACAGTGCCCCTCCCTTCCTCCTTGTGTTTATTGTGTGAGTCGCTTTCCTCTGTGCTGTCTTTTTTTTTTTTTTAACAAAACAAAGGTTCATTGGAGAATAACATAAACAGAATAAAAGAGAAAAGAGAAAGAATAGAAGAGAGGAGCGTTTGCAAACGCAGCCCCCTGGATCCTTCCCTATGGATTGGATTCCAGGAGCGCACTGGCTTGGTTTCAAGATCTGCATTTTATGCCCCTACAATGCATATCACATCTAAGCAGCTTTTTCATCTTTATAGATGTACTCTGAAGTTGTACTTTGTTAACCTGACCTCTTCCGTCCATCTGCTGTTATCTTGTTTATTTGTAATTCTCACCTTCGGTCTGTGTTGTCTTGAGACAGCTCCTTCAAGAGAGGAAAAGTTTCACAGCAGTTCTGCTTAATCGGTCCTATCAAATAAGAGGGCTGTAAAAGCCTGGAAAAGATGCCTTTAAACAAAGGTTTAAACCCACTGCTTCACTTAATGTCTTCCAGTAATACTTTTCCTGATTCTTTCTCAACCTCTGGCAAATTTGTAATACCAGGAAAGGGTTTTGGGGCATGTGCAGATTCTTTTTCTCCTCTTTGCAAGAGATGGAGGAGGCCAAGGACCTGAAGACAAAACTCTTCTGAGGAGAGTCGAAGGTGCTCTAGAAAAGGGTGCCCTCCTTTTTCCCCTTCAGCTTTGTAGGAGAAATATTTGTCTAACTACTATATTCCTGTCAATTCCCTTCTGAAGCTCTTGCTGTTTGTGGGTATGTGGTACCATTGCTATCAATCTTGATATTGAACTTTGCAAACTAGCTGTGGCATTGTTTGTATTAGATCAGTGATGGTGAACCTTTTAGAGATCGAGTGCCCAAACTGCAACCCAAAACCCACTTATGTATTGTTGGGTGGGCACGACCCACTGGCTGGTCGTGGCCAGGGTGGACATGGCCACCTCGATGTTGCTCCTGAGGAGGGATGCCTGTGGGGGCTGGGCAGGGTTGGGGGAGATCTTTGGCGGGTGGGGCAGTAGGGCAGGAGGCTCGTCCTGCAGGGTGAGGTGAGGTGAGAGAGGGGGCAGGGCAGGGGTGCCATTGCCTTGAGGCAAGGCAAGGCGAGGCAGGGGCTGGTTCAGACAAAGGGTGGCTCCGGTGAGGAGGAGATGGAGGAAGAGGGTTTAAACAAGCTTAGCAACCGGAGTGGGGATCCCCCCCAAAACAAACATGGTTCGGGGTAATCTCAAAGCATGACAGAAGAGACCAAAACTTGTTGCAACCACCCAGCAGATGGGAGGGGAATAAAAACCAAACAGCCCCCCCCCAATCCTCAACAGAAATGCTCACGACAACGAAAGTCTCGGACGGGGAAGAGAGCGGGCAGGCGGGCGTCTTGTTCAGCTGATGACTTGAGGTGAAGGGGGCAGCTACACCCCCTCCCGAATGCTGCCCTCTCACGAAGGCAGGATGAAAACCCAAAAAGCAACAAGGGAAAAAAAATTAAAACAGAAGAATGTCTCGCAATGGTTTTCTTCCCCACTTCCTTCTAGCTGCAGTTTAAATATGTAAAGACCACAAAAGAAAAAACTTGGCTTTCTCTCATTTTAATTCAAAAGGCAGG
This sequence comes from Crotalus tigris, assembly GCF_016545835.1. Taxonomy (NCBI): domain Eukaryota; kingdom Metazoa; phylum Chordata; class Lepidosauria; order Squamata; family Viperidae; genus Crotalus; species Crotalus tigris. The sequence goes on along the minus strand of NW_024097099.1, from coordinate 18,849 downwards.
AATGGGAGGATTGGGGGGGTTGTTTGTTTCAAAGGAAGGGAGAAATGCTGGCTGAGGAATTCTGGGAGTTAAAGTCCACAAGTCATAAAAGGGCCAAGTTTGAAGACCCCTGTTGTAAGCCAATGTTTGGAAACACCTCCATGACAGGCAGGTTTTGCATACACATGTGTGTTTGGGACTACGTCACCTCATTCAAGTCTGGTTCCTGCTGAACATGGGTATCCACTTAAAATTAGGGAGCTCCTAATTTTTCAGCCCTTCCAATGCGCAGCTCCCCTCCTTTATCAAACCGACAGCCAAAAGAACAGGAATTGCCTGAAGACAGAAACCGATGAAAGTTGAATCAGTTTTCAAGGCAACTTAATCAGGAAAAAGGTCCAAACATGCCCAGGTCAGTCGATTGTCTCAACAACTTAAACCAACTCTGAGTGGCTGCTCCTCCACTTCCGCTTACTGAGTCCGGGAACCCCCCCCCCCGGCTTAAAAATTTCTTGGGTGAGCCCAACACACGGCTTTTCCAATGACTGGAGGATGGCGCTTCCATCATCCAGAGCCAGACATATCCCCGGCCTGCTCGCTGGCAATGACGCTGGAAAATTGGTCCAAAAGGAGCCAGTTGGTTAGCTCTGATTCTCAAAGCTTGCAGCTTCGGACGGAGAAAGCCCCCACACAGCGGCGGAAGGACCAACACCCAGCTGGGCTGACAACAAGCCCTTGGGGCTCTGGCACCCAAACTCAATCGGCCAGTCGATCCCCCGAATCAGAGAAGCCGTCGTCTGCATCACACACTGAATCACAAGCCTGGGAAGAGGGTTGACCACGGGAGAGACAGACCGACCAAAGTGAGCTGCCATCCCCCTCCCATAGCTGCCACCACTGCCCCTCCCTGCCCGGGCTCCGAGCCGGCCCACTCACTGCCAGAGCTTGCCCAGTGTCTTCCTGAGCTTGGCATTGTGCAGCTGTGGGTACTGGTCGGCCAGCTTCCTGCACACCGCCTGCACCCAGACCATGAAGGGGTTCATGGGCTGCTTGACATGTGGCTTGGCCTTCAGCACCTCGTGGCATGGGCAACAGGCTCCAGCCCTTCAGCACCTGCGAGACGTTGTCCCAGATGCAGATGGGGAAACGCTCGTCCATAGTCGGCCCTGCCTGGCTTAATCAGAGCCTGCCTGGGCCGCCAGCTCTGCCACCTCCATCGCCATTGCCACGCATGAGGCTGGGCAGCTAACTTCTCCCCGGCCCCTGGATGAGGTAGAAGGGGACAGATCCAGATCCCCTCACCCAACCCTGCTCTCTCTGGCCGGCTCCTTGGCTTACCAGAGCCTGCCTGGGCCGCTGGCTTACCAGAGCCTGCCTGGGCCGCTGCCACTGCCGCGCACAAGGCTGGGCAGACAACTTCTCCCCAGCCCCTGAAGAAGGCAAAAGGGGCCAGAACCCAATCTCCCCCTCCCAAGCATTGCTGCCGCCGCCACCATTGACCCACGAGGCTGGGCAGCTGGTGACTGAATGTTGCCTTGTTGGGGCCTGCTGAGGCCAGCAACCAGCTGTGGCAACTTCAAATTTAATCTTTATTTAAGCAAGAATTGTAACCAAATGAGACTTGAAAAAAACCTTAACATTGGAACACACTGGAAATCTTTGATGCTAAAAATGTTCGTTAACTATATATATCCATCAACCAAAGGAAATGACTCAGAATTGTTTTTCTTAGATTTGTAAATATTTTTAAAAGTTTGATGCATAGTTTCAGTCTTTGCATACATACACATTTTTAATGCATTCTCAGAATATCTTTGTAAGTTTGTTTCTTTGTGAAGGTGCTTTTTATTTTATTTTTTATGTCTTTATGTTTGTGTGTAGGACACACAGATTTATTTATTAAGGGAAGAAATAGACAACAATACCTAAGAGAACTGAAAGAATTGTAACTCAATTCTTGCTGGAGTTGAGGACATTTTTGGGATTATAGATAACTATGCTGTTTTGACTAAAGAGAGCCTAATGTTAGACAATGGAAAGAAGAAGAAAACTGATCTAGTAAAGTAGTTGGAGGGAAAGAGACATATGGATATGGATAGGAGATGGGGAAGAGAACATGTTAATGGAAGTGGGAAAGCTTCCCCTCCCTTTTCAGTTCAAACTTGTAAATTTTATGGCAGGCTGAGAGGTTGTTAATAGGGGAGAAGGGGAACATATGTTTAATAATAAAGGGAAAGGATTGACTCATGTAAAGGTGATAGAAAAGCAGCAGGCATGTGGAAAGCTAAGGAAAATGACACACAGCTGAAAGAAGGAATGTTGAATGTTTGAGAAGGAGGAGTTAGAGAATGATTTCTTTTTGGAAGCTTATGCATGTTGTGGATGGTATACACAGTGGCTGAATAGGTTGTGACATCTAGTGGTGAGACCATTTCAATGCATACAGGCTTCAGCTCTGGAAAACTTGCTTTGTCCCCTTTTGAAATGATGTATGGGAGATTGTTTGTTGCACGAAGGTTCAAGAATGTCAATGAAGAAGAGAAGAATGTTACTCAGTATTTGCATAATCTGGCACAGGTTTTATTTTCTATCTCAGTACTGGCCCAGACTGCCCTACCACCTGTCTCTGACCGATCGTTGTTCCTGGAGAGTGGGTTCGGGTAAAAGAACTGTCACCTATAAGAACCAGCCCTAAGTGGTCCCGGCCCTGTCAAGTCATCCTGAGCACCTCAACTGCAGTGAGAGTGGAAGGAATCAAGGTGTGGGTCCAGTTCTATCATCCCCTCTTCAGTAGTAAGCCCAGCAGATGGAGGGCCTGAAAGTGAAATTTCAACCTGACTCACTTATTGAACTGTTTCTATCTAACTAGGAGAAAGCTTCAATGGACTGGACTACCCTGGAAGTCGGGTTTGTGGTATCTGGACTGTGTATTGCTACATTTTAATTTTGTTGCTGTTGTTTCCCTCATGCCTTCTTTTGAAGAAGGAAGGATGGCGCAGACCATGGTCCAATACTAGCCTTAATATGTTTGATCCTCAGGATGGCTCAATGTTCCAAAACTGACTTACAAAATCAAGGGTGTGAACAATAGATCACAATTACCAAATATAAGAGACAGACTAGCAAGAGACTGGTTTATCACTCGCCTATGAGTGTAAAGGAACAAAAGGAAGTTGTGTTTATAACAAGACTACATATTCCACTTGCAAAATTGGGGATAGGGTCATTTGTTATGATCCTGTCAATACAATAAAGCCCTACCAACAACTTCAAATCTGGGCATATGGAGGGACACACAGACAATACCTCTTGGGCAAGAATGACATGAGACTTATGGATAGTGCCAGTCTGCTTTGATGCATGTAAAGCAATTGACTATAATCAAGCTAAATGGACTAAATGTGAAGCGCTGGGATGCGAGGTGGAGCACTGCAAAGTGGTATATAGGGGTATACAGGGGTAACACAATCTGGCACAATCAAGGGAAAGTTCAATGTAATTAAAGGAGTCAGTATTTCCCAATGTGACGCTGATTCCTGCAACCCAGTGTGATTCGAGATAACCAGATCAGTGGATTTCTCAACATCATTTGGACTAGCTATCGATGGAACTGGAGCAGACTCCCAGATGCAAATATGGGTTCAAGTATATCACTGTCCCAGAAACATTTTAGAGTTTTTCACTTTTTTATGATGAATTGGAAACCACAATTGAGATCCCCTCAGTAGCAAAAAAACTTTTTATTGATCTGTCCGAAAGAATTGCTTCATCTCTAAATGCAACTGTTACATGTGTGTGGGTAGTAACATGGGTGAACAATGGCCTTGGGAAGCACATGAAATAAATCTAACTGCTCTGACTAGTCAAAATATCACTTGGAAAGCCAGCCAATGTTCTAACTCTCACTGCAGTACCAAAGGAATATACATCATTGGTCACCAAGTAACAGAAAGCATTCTGTTGCACAATTAAAAAGGGAGGAATGTAGGGTTTTGTAAATGGAACTAGAAAAAAAAAAGATTTAGCCTAACTATTGCTATCTCGCTTCTCTAATCAAATTTCATGCAAGCGTGGGAAACATGTACACAGATGTGATGTACTGAAGGAGGGAATAAGAAAGTGTACAGGAATGATTGATGTCTTTCTTATATTGTAATAACTCTGTTGTCTAATTTTCATTGGCTAACAAGTTTATAAAGCAACACTACTAACTTTCTAAGGTGTGGCACTTCTGAACACAACTGCTGCCAGTGTTCAGATTGTGTTCCCACCCTGGACTTAATTCGATTGAAATAAAGTGCTGTACCTTTAAGAAAACTCATGAAATCTGGCCCATAATATCATCCACCCTCCTGGTATGTAAGACCTTTTTTCTTCTTTCTCAGAGGGCATCAGGGAATAAACAGGGACATGCAAAACTAATGCCCCAGGTCTCACCTCTTCTGCTGAAGCATGTGATTAAACATGAAAAGCACAGCCAGCCTGAGGTTGAACTCTACACAGCATTTCAGCACATTGAAAAGCCAAGAGAGTTTATCAATATGAAATTATAGGGATTTCATTATTGTATCAAGCATAAACCCTGTATGAGGAGCCAGATCTTGAGGATCTCCAAGCAAAACTTCCCCCCCAAAATATGTGCTTATAGGGTTATGATGGAGATCGGGATCCCTCTATTGCCAGCCCCACTTCAAGCTCAGATGAAGGGCCTCTTTCTTTCCTGGAGATGTTTCCTTCCCACACAAACTATGCTGCAATGTCTTTCCCAAAGGCCTTATTTTTTTTGCAAAGCATTGGCTGCTCCCCAGAAGAGACTATCACACAAATACGTACCACAAAATCCATCCCTCTCATATTTAAGCACCTAGGATGTAAGGCTTACTATTCTGTGATGAAAAAAGGGGACCTGAAAGTTAAATTGATTCTGAATTTGTAAACAGTCAGATAAAGCTTTATCCTTTGCAGGTCCAGATAAAAGCATTTTCGCTTTCAAAAGTGCCCCTCCCTTCCTCCTTGTATTTATTGTATGGGTCGTGTTTCCTCTGCGGTATCTTGAGGCAGCTGCTTCAAGAAAGGAAAAGTTTCACAGCAGTTCTGCTCAATCGGTCATATTAAATAACTGGGCTGTAGAAGCCTTGAAGAGATATCCTTCCTCTACAAAGGTTTAAATGAAGATACACATCCACTACTTCATTCCACACCTTTCCTGGTTCTTTTGGATTGTCCTACAGAGCAGGGGTCCCCAACCTATGGGCTGCGGCCCATTGCTGGGCCGCAGCGTCTTGGCCATCGGGCTGCGTGAATGGGTGGCAGGTGTGGACGTGCATTGGTGTGTGCTCCCCCTCCACTCGTGCTAGTGCCCATGGCCCCATTTGCACATGCACATGGGCAAGAATGGGGCCACTAGCAGATGTGCATGGCCCATTTGCACATGCTCAAACAGGGCTGCCCACATGCGCACAGCCCATTCACACATTCGTGCGGGGTTAGCGCATGCATACATCCTTATTTGCACGACAAACACAAATTTACCAGATGGTCTCCTTCCCTCTGGGCCGCGAGCTGGGAAAGGTTTGAGACCTCTGCTATAGAGTTGTAATACTAGGAAAGGGTTTCTGGCCATGTGCAGATTCTTTTTCTCCCATTTGCAAGAGATGGAGAAGGCCAAGGAACTGGAGGGGCTACAGGGAAGATAAAACTCTTCTGAGGAAAGTCCAAGCTGCTCACACAAGTCTAAAAAATGGTCCCCTCCTTTTTTGCCCTCAGCTGTGTGGGAGAAGTATGTGCCTAACTACTATGTTTCTGTCGATTCCCTTCTAAAGCTCTTCCTCTTTGTGAGTGTGTGGTACCATTGCTATCAATCTTGCTACTGAACTTTGGAAACTAGCTTTGCTATTGCTTGCATTAGACTGTTGGTGAATATTAATTTGGGAACTTGGTGAGATTTCCTTCAGTGGGTTTGGTCCTTTTGCCAGCTTTTTGCTAATGGGTATCAATTGTTCCATTGGAGTCTGATTGATATAAGCAGCTACTGACTTTCCAACAAGCAGGTTTTCTGGCCAAAACTTTTTTACAGCTCTTATTTTAGGGGTGGCATTTTTCAAGTACTGGCCCATTTGTCTACTCTTGGGTGTTGTTGTCCACAGCTCATTGCTGCCAGCACTTAAAATTTGTCCTCCTATTTAATCCTGGGACAAGCAGGCAAAATGAAGCAGGAGGAAGCTCCCTGGATGCCAGCTTTTGTGTCAATAATAAATGCATTGAATATTGAACATTCAGTGACAAGAGTTTTTTATATATATATATATAGCTATATATTTTGCAGTGTTAGCAATGGAAGTCAGATCACCACTATGCATTAGCAATTCCTTAATATAAATACATGCCAAATAAAAATATAAACACTAAAATACTGAAGATGTTGCATTCACTGATCTTATTCTGCATTGTAATTACCCCTCCTTCATAGATAATGTAACTCTGGACAATCTTTGAATGTACGTTAAGCGAGAACTACTTGCAAGAGCTGCCTGTGCTTTTCAATATGCGCTTTAGAGTGTCCTTGCAGCTATAACCATATGCAGGGCCAGTTCAGTATGTAGGAATAGAAAGTTTAATAATATTTATTTTTTTAAAAAAGTGTCTGGCTGAAGAGAAAGTTCCAGCTGTAGAATTTGTTTCAATTCTCCAAAATTCCTGGCTTCATAATATCACATTTGAAAAAATCAACTCTGAGCATGACATTTCCAGCAATTGTAATAATTTGAACCAGAGTAATACATTATCAATAAAACATACCAGTTTTCTTCAAATATAATGTTCTATGTAAATTTTATATTTTTTCCATTGAAATTCCCATTGTTGCATATCAATTATTCTGTTCAAATTCTGCATTAGTTTAATCATAAAATATTTATTTTTTTCAGCTTTTAAATTGTATTTTACCACCCCGCAACTTATAAATGAGTCATAGCAAATGCTCCACATCTTGTGTTATAAAGTTTCCAAACTCAGTCAAGTCTCTAAGAGTTTGCCTTGGTTTTGTAATTACTCTAGAACTATGCAGCTTATTTGAAAATATTCAAATTGGTTTGATGTTCCCGACTATTTTAAAGAAAGAATTTCAAAGGATTTCTGTCTTGTTTGAAGAATCAGAATGTCCACTTCTCCTTGAAAGTTCAGTTTGCTTATCCCTTTTATTTTATAAACCTCCATCAAATAGAAAAAGAATGGTCCCTGAAATAATTTACATTTTGGATTTCCACATACTCCTGACAACCTACAAACACTGAATTCTTACTCCTAAACTTCACTAGTTTCTTTGATCCTTTGCTCATTTGGCTTTCTGTTTTAAAATCTCCTCTCAGTAGCCATGGCATAAATGTCCTAAATGTTTCATTGTTGGCAGACTAGGGAGGGAGAGAGAGAGGGAAAGAGGGAGAGGGGGAGAGAAGGAGAGGGAGAAAGGGAGGGAGGGAGAGAGAGGGAGAGAGAGAGGGAGGGAGGGAGAGAGAGGAGGGAAGGAGGGAGGGAGAGAGAGAGAGAGAGATCTGTTAACAATCTATTATTGTATTTAATTCATAAAAATCTACAACAGCTTCATACATGCCACTAATCACTACAATCATTATCTCTGATCCATCTGGGATCAAATATCTTCGTTTGCTTCTTAATAATAAAATTTTCCTTTAAGATTTTCTTTGGAAGCTTTGCCAACAATATCTAATCTTCCAATATCCTAAACCTCTGCTGTAAATATTGAAGAAACCTCACTGTGAAATTTATTTTAATCTCCCACCAAAAAATAAGTCCCCAGTAATTCTCTATCAGGGCTGTGCAGGGACCCACCTGACCATCTCTGAGGGCAGACCCAGACCTCCAAATATAATCTAATCTATCTCAGATAATTCCAGGTTTTATTTGGTTTCATTCTTTCTACATTTTATCTAATTCAAAAAACTTGATTTCCATTGTCTTTTGGAGGATTTCCTATCTCTTTAAAAACTATCCATTTAGGAGGGAAATTCTTTTTTTTATATTATTTTTGGTGAGAGGCAGACTTCGGCCTCTCATCAGTTATCTCACCATTAACTGTAATATACTATCATGCCTTCTTCTGTTTTATTTTAATTTTTTAAATTTTTAAATCTGGTCTCTGATTGTAATAAAGGTTTGATTCAGCACACACTTTTTCATGTAAAGCTCTGGATCAGACTATGTTTCATCAAGGGTTTTGGTTTCAGACAAGATGAATGAGAGATTTTCACTTTGTCTTGGCTCAATTAAAACCTCTTCCGGGTTTCCCAAATCTGCTCAGCATTTGGGGTTTGTAAGGGCCTGAAGCAAAGTCTGGCTATGAGAAGACTTGGATTCCACATCCAGGGCTGTCCGGGCAGGAAGATGAACAGAACATGCCAAGCACTGAAGATACTAACTGTGATATTTGATAAAGACACAGGAGAACCTTTGAAGCAGAAGTAGAATTTATTTGAACTGATAGCTTAGCAATCGAAGGTGGATGCACATTGAAAGGCTTGATGGAGCTCCAAAATAGTTTTGCAGAGGAGGGTTTTTTGGAAGGTTTTTTTGGGATGTTGAGATTGGCCTGTGGAAGTGGAACAGTATGTCACAAGAAGGCAAGAGGAAGATGGGCGTGGTAAGTTTGATGGAGATGGGGTGGAGAATTAGTGGAGAAGCAGAGGAGGAGAGAAATGGAGAGTTGGAAAAGCAGAAGATCAGAAAGGGACAGTTGGAAGTGGAGACAGGGGAGAAAATTTATGATATTGTGGCTCCCCTGGGCTACCTTCTTCAGCTGAATCTGAAGGTTTTAACCATCCCAGCAGTTAATTATTATATCTTAGATTTTGACTTGTAAGAAAGGTTTGAATATCTCAATGTCTCTTTCTCAAGAAAAACAAGAAAAAGTTTAATAACAGGTAAAAAGCTTACATGGAATGAGTGAATAAATTCTCATTAACAAGGAAAATATAAGTTGAAGATACCAGAAGCGAAATATTTTACTTCATTTGATTTAGATTAAAATGCCTCTATAATCAACAAAACCTAAGAAATCAGATGAGCAATATACAAATCAAACAGAAAAGAAGAAACTGATGTATTGTCGTAGCTTCTTTAACTTATTCCTAAGTATTTTGGGTCTTCACGTAGCAGCTTCTTCTTCTTGGCACTAATGCAGTTACCATGCAAATATACTTTATGCAGGGTCTGGTTTGTCCCCAAAACTCCTGCAATGTCTCTCCCAAAGGAGTTTTTCAATAGCCCTCCTTGAATCTTACAGACTAGTCAGAAACATTACAAACAGATATTAAAAATCAATTATGAACAGAGATATTGAAGAACCTGAAATGAATATTATTATTTGTCGATAACAGTATGGCCTCTCCCTGGTTATGTTTACAAAAGAGAAACCATCAAGAGATAATTACTTTCAAACTGAAAACTCTGCTCGCCTACATTAATCTCTCCCCATGTAATCTGAATGGTTCAGCCCATTCAAACCAATAGTTTTTATCTGTGTGGTTGCCAAGAGTTGATATGAACTTTATGGCAGGTAATCAAGGAATGTTATCACCCCCCTGCTCAAAGGAGCTTTGTAGAAAATATTGTTATGATTTATTGTTCACATTTCCATAAACTTGTCAGAAGGTTGCAAAAGGGGATCACACTAGCACTGATGATGTTACCTAGTTTGGGTAATGAAATATCTGCAAGAAAACAAGCAAGTTCAGAGAGCACTCAGGACTCTCATATCAACCCTGAGCTAGAAATATTTTCTTTTAGCGGTGATCGCATGACCCTGGGACAGTGCAAACTCATAAATACATAACAATTGTCAAGCATTCAAAATTTGATCCTGTGTCCATGGGGATGCTCCAACAGTTGTAAGTATGTGGTCATACTTTCAATGCCGTTATAACTTTAAATGGTCACTAACTGAATGGTTGTAAGTCAAGGACTACCTGTACAGTGCCTGAAAGAAAGATCTTCACATGTTCACTTGAAATATATTAAGTTCCAACTCTTCTTCACCATATTCTGAATGGAAGTAAACATACAGTAGGTCAATCAAACAAGGACAGCATCTATAATAGAGGCACAGCCATTGGCAGGTGCAAGGAACCAGAGCGACTCCATGAGCTGATCAGAAAATTTCACTGGACGGTCTGCATTCTCTGGGAACAGCCAGATTCGGGCTTCAGAAATTCTAAAAGTAGTCAGATTAGCGCCACTTCCTGCTTTGCAAGGATTCAAAGCTTGCCATTCTCTTCACACAGCTATGTGGTCCATTTCATTCTATTTTCCATTCTGTATAATGTTTGTCCATTCAACCTATAATGAAAAAAATGTATGTTAATCTCTGAACAAAAGTCCCTAATAATGTCCTAATCAGGGCTGTGCTGAGACCTGCCTAATAATCTCTAAGGGCCGACCTAGACCTCCAAATATAATCCGATTCATCCTAGATAATTTCAGGGGTAATTTGTTTTCACTCATTCCAGGTTGTTTTGTCTGATTAGAGAAAGTTTGTTTTCCAGCCTCTTTGGTAAGATTTGCTATGACTACAGTTTAACTGGGGGGAAAGTAATTTTTTAAATCTTTGATATGCCAGTATTTCTCAAACTGATCTTCATGTTTTCTTCTCCCCCAAGAATCAGGTAACCAGCTTTCTCCTATTTTCATTTCATTTTAGAATCTGAGCAATGCCCCTCCCCCTATTTAACTTATCCAGCCCAATTCTCCCTGCCCACTTAGTAGCCAAGAGCTCTCTTCACGATTTCATTGGGGGCTAATAATTGCAAAGGCTGCACTGGGTGGGATAGCCACTGGTGGATTTATCTAAAAGCTAATTTTGAGTTAAAATGTTTACCTGGAAAACTTCAAGGAATAGTTGATTTAAGGAATTCTAATATACTTTTAAGAGAAATATACTTTATAGTGCTTAAGTTGTTTAATTTCAAATGTCTTCTCAATTGATTTTTACATTCTGGACTTATTCTTTGGTTATTATTTATCTGAAGTCTTCCAGCAATACATACTAGCTTGTGTAAGAATCTGACAAAATGAAACTAATTCTATAGTGCCACCTCTTGATCCTATAAGATAAGACCATGTGACTTGAGAAAGAAATCCATTCCTCCCTTCAATACCTTGATGCACAGGTCCCCAACTTGTGGGCCACAGCCAGTGGTGGGATTCAGCTGGTTCGCACCAGTTCGGTAGAACCAGTAGCTAATTTTTTGTTGACTTCGGCGAATCGGCTGATTCCCTAACCCTTTTTCACAAGGCCCAGAACAGACCTCCAAAAGTGTGTGAACACCACTTCTGGAAGTCCGTTCTGAGCCGGGGAGGCCTCCTAAGCCCAGAAGGGTCCAATGGAAGTATGTGGATGCCACTTCCGGAAGTCTGTTCTGAGCCAGGGAGGCTTCCCAGGCCCAGAATGACCCAACGGAAGTGCATGGACACCACTTCCAGAAGTTCATTCTGAGCCGGGGAGGCCTCCCAGGCCCAGAACAGCCCACTGGAAGTGCATAGACACCACTTCCAAAAGCCCATTCTGGGGCTCGGAGGCCCAGGCCCAGAATGGACTTCCAGAAGTGGCATCCACACAAAGAACTAGTTGTTCAGATATTTGAATCCCATCACTGGCTGCAGCCAATTATTGGGCTGTGGCCTATTCACAACTGGGCCGTGCAAGTGGGGCTAGTGCAGCACGCACATGCACGTGCACACATAGCCTATTCGTGCAAATGGTGGGTGCTTGCAGTCCCACTGCATGAGCAATGAGCACACATGCATGCATGCACACATGCTGCTCCTCCCACAAACCATCCCCTCTTCCCTTCCTCAATTAGTATACACTAAGTTAATTTTATTATTCTAGAAAAAGAAATTAAAAAATATAATAATGTTTTTTTAATATTAATCACATGCAAAGCAATCAGGGGATAGAGAACTATCAAAATCACATTATTTCAAATGAATATCCAATGGGAAAAATCAAGAGTTAACACAGATTTAAAGTTTGTTTTGGTCTGTTACTTAAGACTTATTTGCATAGAGAAAGATTGCATCAGAGATAATAGATATCACATCCCCAAAAGCTTAAATAGCTACACTGTTTCACAAGTAAAACTAATCTCAGGCAGCATTTCTAAGAACTTCTCACCTCTTATTTATTTAGAGAATTTTAAAATATAATATACAATAAGTATGAAAAAGGTATCCTTGTCACAATGGTCAAAATACTAGTTTCAGGGCCTAACTTGTTTTCCTCCTTTCCATTTAAAGCCTGTTGATCTCAATGGGTAGATCCTAAGGGGTTGACTAAGAACATGCAGGGGGTTGCCATGTAGTAGGCAGAGTTTGTCTGGGAGGCTGGAAATTACAGTCTGTTTGAATAGCTACTTCTTGTAAAAAGTTAGTAAGGGACTCTGCCAGTTCGCTCAGGAGGAAATACTCCCCTGAGGCTAAGGAATGCCCTGCAAGAGAAGTTGAGGCATCCTTTTCCAGAATAGATCTGGATTAGGACCCTTCCTACACTTTGGGAAAGGCCTCTGCAGAGCCTCTTAGGGGAAGAACACCTGTGGAAACCTGATTATAGATGAAAGAGCAAGTAAATCTTATACTAATCATATTAAAATACAGTAGAAGACAACGTGGGTATTGGAGGGAGAGAGATGGTGGTGAAGGAAGCAAATGACAAAATATGCATCATAATGTCACTTGCAAATAAGTAAGAGGCATGAAACACATTTCAACATTTTGATATCTCAGCTTACTGTGGATGCCCCAAAAGTCAACATGTTTGACACTTTGGATTCCCCTTCACATGGCCCCCAAATGACTCTTAACCATTTCTAAAGGGCATATTTTCATGACATGCTTAACCCCCAGTCCACTGCACAGACAAGCCTACATTCATCTTTTGGTGTTGTAATTTCAAAGTAATATTTTTCTTCCACTCCTGAAGCCTTGTCATAGGGATAATCTGCTATATCGCACAAGTGAACTTGGTGAAGCTGCTTCCTACGTCCTACTGGCCTCTTGAGATTGCCTGGTTGCCTCCTTTTGTCCCAAATAAAAGGTCATAGGTTCTGCAAAGTGACCCAAAGTGCAGTGAAAAGAAACACTTCATATGCTCCTTGCAACCCTTCCATTATGTCTGAGCATTTATTATGCTGCTTTTGAACATGCATCAATAAGCTCCCTTCTACTCCAACATTTGCCCCACTGATTTGTCATTTGGATTATTTGGAATATAGATTTGCTGTCATTACAAAAGAGTACAAGTTCAATGTTCAGAAAATGCCTGAGTAATAGGCCAGAAGGACCCAAGAACAGAAAAGATGCTATTAATGTGACAATTTTGCCAATGATCTGAAGTTTTAATTATTATCACAGTAGTTTAAGTATTAGGGCTTTTATTTCTACTTACAACAAAGTTTTAAAGATCTCAATGCTACTTTCTCAATGACAAAAAGAAAGAGGTTCCTAACAAGTTTCTGTTAAACAAGCAGAGTAAATAAATTAACATTAACAAGAAAACTATAGTTCAAAAGACCAGGTGTAAAATATTAAACTTAATTTGATTTAAATTAAAATCGTCTATAGTAAAAAATAAAAAAAAGTTCTAAGACTTGTGACTCCTTCCTCTGGAACATCATCACCCTAAGATCAGGCTTGCCCCAACTCTGCTGGTGGGTTCTGGGGTTCTAATAGCATAAATGATCCTTTCTTGTGGTTATATAGACTGCAGGAGGCTGTGAGGGTTCTCAGCTGCTATTTTGTTATTTATGTCTATAATTTTTGTTCTTTTTATTTTATTTTATTCTAATTGTCAATTGCCTGAAGTCATAGTAAACGAGATGGATGACCGTATGCTGTTACTCTATTAAATAAATAATTATCCAAGATATAATTACTTGATTCAATTATTTTAATGTCAAGTTAAGCTTCTGTGTTCATGATTTTGCCCAGTGTGGTGGATTCCCAGATGAATTGTTTGATAATCATCACACTGGTATTCAAGTCATGCCCAAAAGTAACACTCTTGGTCTGATATCACTGATTTTTAAATGAAATGTCCAAATTTTGAAGCTGGGCATGTATACCTTTCATTATACCACTGAAGCAGTGTGCTACATCTCATCCCTGTATTGAAAAGTAAAGCTGATTTCTGTCTGAGGGGAGAAAGTGATCATTAGCTAGCAGGTGTGAAAATATTTGACCATTCATATTTAGGGTTATATAATATGGCTCATAGACAAGTTATGACTAATTGGGAAGTGATTCAGAATAATATGGTCTAGAGTTGATAGCGAAGCAATACTGAACAGCCTCAAATGAGCGAATGCTATGTTATGGTTCCATGACACACAGTTGATTGAGCTGAGTCTTCATTGCATTTACAAATTTGTCTTTTATGTTGCAGAAATACATAATTAAACTCTATTCCAAAATTTCCCCTGCAGATCAATTTTCTTGGTTTGATAATGAATGTTACCTGACAATAAGAAAATTGAAGACAGCTGTAACGTTACCTCAGATGCATTGTTCTTTAGCTAAGGAAGATAAGTTGCTAACTCTTAAAAAAAATATTAGAAACTCATTACATTAAAAAAAAAGTATGCTACTTTAATATGATCAAAAATTGACCAAATGTGGCTATGTTTTGGCACTCTCTGGCTGGAATCCTGAAACAACAGAAATTTGTGTTTGATTTACCAATCTCAGGTGAGGATTGGGAAAATTATTATCACTTGTTCAGTTTCTCAAAACATGTCATGAAATAGTTACTTAATATTGATTTACTCATATTCAGAAGGTATATTTATTTATTTATTTATTTGTTTATTTATGAGACTTATATACCGCTTTAAGTGCAAGCACTCTCTAAGCGGTGTACCCCAGTAAGCAATGTATATATATATTTACATTGCCCCCCAATAATCTGGGTCCTCATTTTACCTACCCCGGAAGGATGGAAGGCTGAGTCAACCTTGAGCCGGTGAGATTTGAACCGCTGACCTGCTGAACACGGTCAGCTAAAGTGGCCTGCAGTACTGCACTCTAACTGCTGCGCCACCTCGGCTCATTGGCCAACAGTTTTAGAAAATGAGACTAAATCTATTATGAAAGGTCAGAGCAGCAATAAAGCCGCTATGAGGACTTTTTTCTACCCAAGTGGTTTAAAATATTGATTTTTTAATTTCCTCTCCCTGGATACATTTCAAGAAGATGTTTATGTACATCAGATGGAGAAGAAAACACTGTTTGCTTTTACCTATCTATTCTACATTCCAGTTGTCTAAGGCCCTCACTCAGTATTTCTATGCCTTTTTCTTGTGACCTGGAGATACAAATCTAGCCGTCTCGCTGTCTAGTTCTTCCTGAGAACTTCAGCAGGAATCTTCCAGTGGGATCCCTTAAAGGACTCTCCACAAAGCCTCCAGGAAATAGTTAAAAGAATTAGGATCACCCTGGACAACTCATGATCCACTGGCTCATTCTTTCAAAGATATTTCCTTTTTTAGACAGAGAAACAGAATGACCACGGGAGAATTGGTATTGTTTTGGTTTTAAAATTAAAGAAGAAAACATTTTATTGAAGATTGGCTTTATTTATTCATTCATTCAATTTCTACACCAACCATCTCCCCTAAGTGACTCTGGACAGTTTATAACATCATAATAAAGCCATATAAATGCATCAATAAAAGCATTGATTAAAATCAGATGTAAGAATTTGTTAAAACTTACAAGTAAAAATAAAAAAATCAAAGTTAAAAATTCAAAACATTAAAAAGATTAACAAAGCAGCAGGAATGTCCTCAAGACACAGGCCATCCCCATGGCTGCATCATACTCTTATACCTCCATGCTAGTTGGCAAAGCCAGGTCTTAACAAGAATGAGGGCTTGCCTCAATTCTGGAGGTAAGATGTTCCAGAGGATGGGACAGCAGCTGAGGAGATTCCACCAGTTGAAATTTCTTGACATACGCAACATGCCTTTCCTATTGATAAGGTGGGAAGGATCCATTTATTTGTGATGAGATGATATCTCAGATATCCTGGTCCCATGCTAACTTGTATAGTAGAGGTGTTACATGCATCACACTAGGAACTCCCAAAACTGCTCATGCTGCTGCATTCTGGACTAATTGCCGCTTCTGAACATTCTTTAAGGGTAACTAGTATACAACCTGAAGTTGAGCAAAAGCCTTCCTAGCCATGATTGTCATCTGTTCCTTGAGCAGGAGTTGGGAGTCCAAGAAGACCCCCAGACCATGCTTTGGGTCTGTCCATGGCATTGCTATCTTCTCCAAGACCAAAGATAGTAAAGTCCCAAATAGAAAGGAACCACCTATTCAGAGCTACTTTATCTTACTAGAATTCAGTTGAAGCCTGTTGTCCCATATCGGGAGAAACAGAGGCCTGGGGGCAATAAGCGTGTCATGTAGGAGCTGCATTCTGGGCTGCAGAGGCCATTCTTGAAGGCCTCTGCCTGCAAAACAGAGGCAGGGGGTGATGCATGCGAGCGGCAGTGAGTGGCTGCAGAAGAAGTGATATTCTTTCTTGATTCCCCTGCGCTAGCAGTGACTCAAACTGGGGTCCTCTGCTTCCCGGCAAGGCAAAACTTATGGCCGTAGCCTCTTGGCAAGGCAATCTTTCAGCTCTAGCCCCCAGAAAAGGTGAGGTAGGGTGGGGGGGAGCTGCCCCATGCGCCCCGTGCCTGCTTATCTTGCTGCAGGGTCCCTGCAGCCAGGCCTCCCATGCCCCGACATCTGTTGTGCCTACGGTGGTGACACCAACACCCTGTCCAGGAGCCTGGCTGCCGACATTACTTCTCCACACCCCATTTGGTAAAACTCTCCTTTTTTGGGTGGTGTATTCCCACTCCCAGAGGTTAAAAGGTGACTTCTTACTCCAACACTTCCTCTCTATGTCTCTCTCTTTCTCCCTCCCTCCTTGATTAAAGTTACCCCCACATTGTGACATCAATAAGTCATAAAAAGGCATAAGAGTACAAAATAAAAAACCTTTTATTAAGCAATATGATAATTGTATGCTATGGCACATAAATAGTCAGTAGGGTTTCAATTGCCATATTCACTTACAATTCTGGCAATGCATTCATCTGCCATAGAATACTTCTTGAGATTCAGTGGAGGGCCATGTCCAGAAAGAAGCTGTTCATAAAATGCATCTCTACCTTTCTGGACCTCCCTCAGACCATTGATGTATTTCCAAATGGTTGGATAGCACATACCCAATTGGGCACGTAGTTGCCGATGAGCAGCTTCTGAATGATGTTTATATGGTCCTCTCCTACCTGCGTGCATTCAAACACATTCCACAGGGCTATTGGGAACAAGGGTGGCTATCTTCCTTTTCCTCTCCTGCCTGGATGACTTATGTAGTTGTCCTCAGACCAGTTCAAACAGGCTGAGGTTCTCTGGGCAAATAGTCTTGTAGTGCAGCAACATATTCTTCCAGGTGGGGGACAGGCATAAATGCCAAGGCCACAACCATTTTTGCCTTCACGGCAAACTCCACATCATTGTTGAAGTCATGAGCCATTCCAGTTCTTAGTAAATGATTCCTCATGTTCTGTGCAAGATGAAAGAAAAAGTCTTTTAAAGCGACTTCTGGGAAGCATTCTCTGATGGCATTCATGGCAGCCATTTTGAAATCTCAGTAAGTGGAATGGGGGTGGGTGTTAGCCACCCGGTTTTTCACGAAGTGGAATAATCTTTCATATTTGCTGTGTTGCTATTAGGCAGAAGTGCATACAAAATAGGGGGCACTCCCTCATAATTCTTTGCTAGAATGACATAAACCTGAGCAAATAGATTGGGAGCAATTGCAAAAGTACCATCCACATACCATGTGTCAGATGTCTGCAGAATATAAAGCCAAGTACTTCTGCCGAATACTAGGAATGTCCTAGGTCCATCTCCAAATTTGCCCAGTAAGAATGGCTCTTCTATGCCCAATGCTGGTGAGTAGATCTTGTATTCCTCAGGTAATACAAGCTCATCAATGCTGCCTGGGTCTGAAGGTGCTGCTTGTATTTGGTTTTGCCATTGCTGGATAATTTTCCACCCTCCCCTTCCCCATTTCTGTGAATTTGATCAAATGGGGAATGATGAATCCCTTCCTTGATTCAGTGAGATTTCTGGATTTATAACTTTAAAGAAATGTAGAAGTTACATCCAGAACTGATCACCCTCACATGCTCCATGTTTCTCTCCCCCAAGCATAGCAGAGAAATCTCTGTGTCAGAACCCAGATTGATTAAGGGGCTCTTTCTAATTCTATTCTTTCTATTCTTTTGGGTTCTGCCATGCTCCTGGAAGGGAGGGGGGAAGACACTGCGAGCTGCCTCTTTGTTTTCTCTATTGCTACAATGTAACTCTTTCACTGTTTCTGCATACACGCTCTTTGAACTGTCCACCCCTTGTGTCAGCTCGAAGGGTGGGGAGAAAGGAATGCACCTCCGGGCATCTGGCTTATCTCCTGTTTCGGAAGGGAACGTGTGAAAACCCAACAAACATCACTACAAGCCTGAGACAGACTGGCGTTATCAGCTCTTTCCCACAATGGATTTGAACTCCCATTTGAACTGACCAGATGAACTATTGGGGTGGGGTTTGCTTGGGACTCTTTTAACCTATTGATCTGAGAGAAACCCTCAGATCCTATCTATTATGCCTGCTATCAGCTTTTCCTAATAAAAGTTCCTTTTGGAAGAGACCGCTTCCGTGAGTTTTGCTTTCTTAGGATGAGGTTTTGAAGGCGGCCCTGACATTAGACAGGATCTGCAGAAATAGTCAGCCCAGAAAGAA
>NW_024097098.1:0-17466 GCF_016545835.1 Crotalus tigris | reverse complement strand
CCTACCCTATCTCTGTATCCTGGTAAAATAAATGGGAAAAATCCCATTGGAGAAAAATTCCACTTAGTGTTAGGGTTAGGTCATCATGAACTCATAGAGTAAAATGGACATTGCGAACAAATTCAAAGTGCTTGGGTAGGATTAGGAGGGCACTGGCTTTTGTAGGCTGCCCTATCTTTCCTAGTAAAATACATGGAAAAATCCCATTGGAGGAAAATTCCACTTAGGATTAGGGTTAGGTCACCATGAACTCATAGAGCAAAATGGACATTGCGAACAAATTCAGAGTGCTTGGGTATGATTAGGAGGGCACTGGCTTTTGTATGCTGCCCTACCTTTCCTAGTAAAATACATGGAAAAATCCCATTGGAGGAATATTCCACTTAGGGTTAGTGTTGGGTCACCATGAACTCGTAGAGAAAAATGGACATTGCGAACAAATTCAGAGTGCTTGGGTATGATTAGGATGGCACTGGCTTTTGTAGGCTGCCCTATCTTTCCTAGTAAAATACATGGAAAAATCCCATTGGAGGAAAATTCCACTTAGGGTTAGGGTTAGGTCACCATGAACTCGTAGAGCAAAATGGACATTGCGAACAAATTCAGAGTGCTTGGGTATGATTAGGAGGGCACTGGCTTTTGTAGGCTGCCCTATCTTTCCTAGTAAAATACCTGGAAAAATCCCATTGGACGAAAATTGTACTTAGGGTTAGGTCACCATGAACTCGTAGAGCAAAATTGACATCGCGAACAAATTCAGAATGCTTGGGTATGGTTAGGAGGGCAGTGGCTTTTCTAGGCTGCCCTATCTCTGTATCCAGGTAAAATACATGGGAAAATCCCATTGGAGGAAAATTCCACTTAGGATTAGGGTTAGGTCACCATGAACCCGTAGAGCAAAATGGACATTGTGAACAAATTCAGAGTGCTTGAGTATGATTAGGAGGGAACTGGCTTTTGTAGGCTGCCCTATCTTTCCTAGTAGAATACATGGAAAAATCCCATTGGAGGAAAATTCCACTTAGGGTTAGGGTTAGGTCACCATGAACTCGTAGAGCAAAACTGACATCGCGAACAAATTCAGAATGCTTGGGTATGGTTAGGAGGGCAGTGGCTTTTCTAGGCTGCCCTATCTATCTTTATCGGTAAAATACATGAGAAAATCCCATTGGAGGAAAATTCCACTTAGTTTTAGGTTTAGGTCACCATGAACTTATAGAGCAAAATGGACATTGCAAACAAATTCGGAGTGCGTGGGTATGATTAGGAGGGCACTGGCTTTTGTAGGCTGCCCTCTCTTTCCTAGTAAAATACATGGAAAAATCCCATTGGACGAAAATTCTACTTAGGGTTAGGTTAGGTCACCATGAACTCGTAGAGCAAAATGGACATTGCGAACATTTCAGAGTGCTTGGGTATGATTAGGAGGGCACTGGCTTTTGTATGCTGCCCTACCTTTCCTAGTAAAATAAATGGAAAAATCCCATTGGAGGAATATTCCACTTAGGGTTAGGGTTAGGTCACCATGAACTCGTAGAGCAAAATTGACATCGTGAACAAATTCAGAATGCTTGGGTATGGTTAGGAGGGCAGTGGCTTTTCTAGGCTGCCCTATCTTTGTATCCTGGTAAAATACATGGGAAAATCCCATTGGAGGAAAATTCCACTTAGGATTAGGGTTAGGTCACCATGAACTCGTAGAGCAAAATGGACATTGTGAACAAATTCAGAGTGCTTGAGTAAGATTAGGAGGGCACTGGCTTTTGTAGGCTGCCCTGTCTTTCCTAGTAAAATACATGGAAAAATCCCATTGGACGAAAATTGTACTTAGGGTTAGGGTTAGGTCACCATGAACTCGTAGAGCAAAATGGACACTGCGAACAAATTCAGAGTGCTTGGGTATGGTTAGGAGGGCAGTGGCTTTTCTAGGCTGCCCTATCTCTGCATCCTGGTAAAATACATGGGAAAATCCCATTGGAGGAAAATTCCACTTAGGATTAGGGTTAGGTCACCATGAACTCGAAGAGCAAGATGGACATTGTGAACAAATTCAGAGTGCTTGAGTATGATTAGGAGGGCACTGGCTTTTGTAGGCTGCCCTCTCTTTCCTAGTAAAATACATGGAAAAATCCCATTGGAGGTAAATTCCACTTAGGGTTAGGGTTAGGTCACCATGAACTCGTAGAGCAAAATGGACATTGCGAACAAATTCAGAATACTTGGGTATGATTAGGAGTGCACTGGCTTTTGTAGGCTGCCCTATCTTTCCTAGTAAAATACATGGAAAAATCCCATTGGAGGAAAATTCCACTTAGGGTTAGGGTTAGGTCACCATGAACTCGTAGAGCAAAATGGACATTGCGAACAAATTCAGAGTGCTTGGGTATGATTAGGAGGGCACTGGCTTTTGTATGCTGCCCTATCTTTCCTAGTAAAATACCTGGAAAAATCCCATTGGATGAAAATTCTACTTAGGGTTAGGGTTAGGTCACCATGAACTCGTAGAGCAAAATTGACATCGCGAACAAATTCAGAAGGCTTGGGTATGGTTAGGAGGGCAGTGGCTTTTCTAGGCTGCCCTATCTCTGTATCCTGGTAAAATACATGGGAAAATCCCATTGGAGGAAAATTCCACTTAGGATTAGGGTTAGGTCACCATGAACTCGTAGAGCAAAATGGACATATTAACAAATTCAGAGTGCTTGAGTATGATTAGGAGGGAACTGGCTTTTGTAGGCTGCCCTATCTTTCCTAGTAAAATACATGGAAAAATCCCATTGGAGGAAAATTCCACTTAGGGTTAGGGTTAGGTCACCATGAACTCGTAGAGCAAAATTGACATCGCGAACAAATTCAGAACGCTTGGGTATGGTTAGGAGGGCAGTGGCTTTTCTAGGCTGCCCTATCTATCTTTATCGGTAAAATACATGAGAAAATCCCATTGGAGGAAAATTCCACTTAGTTTTAGGTTTAGGTCACCATGAACTTATAGAGCAAAATGGACATTGCAAACAAATTCTGAGTGCGTGGGTGTGGTTAGGAGGGGACTGGCTTTTCTAGGCTGCCCTATGAATCTTTCTGGGTAAAATACATGGGAAAATCCCATTGGAGGAAAATTCCACTTAGGGTTAGGTCACCATGAACTCATAGAACAAAATGGACATCGCAAAAAATTTGGAGTGCTTTAGTATGGGTTAGGAGGCAACTGGATATTTCTAGCCTACCCTATCTCTGTATCCTGGTAAAATCATGGGAAAAATCCCTTGGAGAAAAATTCCACTTAGTGTTAGGGTTAGGTCATCATGACCTCATAGAGTATGGACATTGCGAACAAATCAGAGTGCTTGGGGTATGGATTAGGAGGGCAACTGGCTTTTTGTATGCTGCCCTATCTTTTCCTAGTAAAATACTGGAAAATCCCATTGGAAGAAAATTCTACTTTAGGTTAGGGTTAGGTCACCATGAACTCGAGAGCAAAATTGACAATCCGCGAACAAATTCAGAATGCTTGGTTATGGTTAGGAGTGCAGTGGCTTTTCTCTAGGCTGCCCTATCTCTTCGTATCCTTGGTAAAATACATGGGAAAATCCCATTGGAGGAAAATTCCACTTGGGATTAGGGTTAGGTCACCATGAACCCGTAGAGCAAAATGGACATTGTGAACAAATTCAGAGTGCTTGAGTATGAGTAGGAGGGCACTGGCTTTTGTATGCTGCCCTACCTTTCCTAGTAAAATACATGGGAAAATCCCATTGGAGGAAAATTCCACTTAGGATTAGGGTTAGGTCACCATGAACTCGTAGAGCAAAATGGACATTGTGAACAAATTCAGAGTGCTTGAGTAAGATTAGGAGGGCACTGGCTTTTTGTAGCCTGCCACTGTCTTGTTCTAGTAACATACATGGAAAAAATCCATTGGAAAACAAATTGTAACTTGAGGGTTAGGGTTAGGTCACCATGAACTCGTAGAGCAAAATTGACATCGCGAACAAATTCAGAATGCTTGGGTATCGTTAGGAGGGCAGTGGCTTTTCTAGGCTGCCCTATCTCTGTATCCTGGTAAAATACGTGGGAAAATCACATTGGAGGAAAATTCCACTTAGGATTAGGGTTAGGTCACCATGAACTCGTAGAGCAAAATGGACATTGTGAACAAATTCAGAGTGCTTGAGTATGATTAGGAGGGAACTGGCTTTTGTAGGCTGCCCTATCTTTCCTAGTAAGATACATGGAAAAATCCCATTGGACGAAAATTCCACTTAGGGTTAGGGTTAGGTCACCATGAATTCGTAGAGCAAAATTGACATCGCGAACAAATTCAGAATGCTTGGGTATGGTTAGGAGGGCAGTGGCTTTTCTAGGCTGCCCTATGTCTGTATCCTGGTAAAATACATGGGAAAATCCCATTGGAGGAAAATTCCACTTAGGATTAGGGTTAGGTCACCATGAACTTATAGAGCAAAATGGACATTGCAAACAAATTCGGAGTGCGTGGGTGTGGTTAGGAGGGGACTGGCTTTTCTAGGCTGCCCAATGAATCTTTCTGGGTAAAATACATGGGAAAATCCCATTGGAGGAAAATTCCACTTAGGGTTAGGTCACCATGAACTCATAGAACAAAATGGACATCGCAAAAAATTTGGAGTGCTTAGGTATGGTTAGGAGGGCACTGGATATTCTAGCCTACCCTATCTCTGTATCCTGGTAAAATAAATGGGAAAAATCCCATTGGAGAAAAATTCCACTGAGTGTTAGGGTTAGGTCATCATGAACTCATAGAGTAAAATGGACATTGCGAACAAATTCAGAGTGCTTGGGTATGATTAGGAGGGCACTGGCTTTTGTAGGCTTCCCTCTCTTTCCTAGTAAAATACATGGAAAAATCCCATTGGACGAAAATTCTACTTAGGGTTAGGGTTAGGTCACCATGAACTCGTAGAGCAAAATGGACATTGCGAACAAATTCAGAGTGCTTGGGTATGATTAGGAGGGCACTGGCTTTTGTATGCTGCCCTACCTTTCCTAGTAAAATACATGGAAAAATCCCATTGGAGGAATATTCCACTTAGGGTTAGGGTTAGGTCACCATGAACTCGTAGAGCAAAATTGACATCACGAACAAATTCAGAATGCTTGGGTATGGTTAGGAGGGCAGTGGGTTTTCTAGGCTGCCCTATCTCTGTGTCCAGGTAAAATACATAGGAAAATCCCATTGGAGAAAAATTCCACTTTGGGTTAGGGTTAGGTCACCATGAACTTGGAGAGGAAAATAGACATCATGAAGAAATTCCGAGTGCTTGGGTATGGTTAGAAGGGCACAGGCTTTTCTAACCTGCCCTATCTCTGTGTCCTGGTAAAATACATGCGAAAATCCCATTGGAGAAAAATTCCACTTTGGGTTAGGGTTAGGTCACCATGAACTCATAGAGCAAAATTGACATCGCGAATAAATTCGGATTGCTTAGGTGTGGTTAGGAGGGCAGTGGCTTTTCTAGCCTGTCCTATCTATCTTTCTCGGTGAAATACATGGGAAAATCCCATTGGAGGAAAATTCCACTTAGGGTTAGGGTTAGGTCACCATAAACTCGTAGAGCAAAATGGACATCATGAACAAATTCGGAGTGCTTGGGTGTGGTTAGGAGGGCAATGGCTTTTCCAGGCTGCCCTATTTATCTTTCCTAGTAAAATACATGGAAAAATCCCATTGGAGGAACATTCCACCTAGGGTTAGGGTTAGGTCACCGTGAACCTGGAGAGGAAAACGGACATTGACAACAAAATCCTAGTGCTTGGGTATGTTTAGGAGATCAATGTCTTTTCTAGGTTTTCCTATCTTTCTGGGTAAAATACATGGGAAAATCACAGTGGAGGAAAATTCCACTTAGGGTCAGGGTTAGTAAACAATGAACTAGTACATAAGTTGGCAACCTGCAGCTCCAGAGCCGCATGCGGCTCTTTGAGCCTTCCCGTGCGGCTCCCAGCCTCCTCTGCCTTTGCAGAGAGAGACAGAGACAGAGAGAGGAATTGCGCTTCCCTGCTTCTCCCTCTCTCTCTCTCTCTCTCTCTGCAGGAAGCAGGAAAGGCAGGAGAGAGCTAGCTAGCACAGCTAGGCTGACTCAGGAATTCTGGGAGTTGACGTCCATGAGTCTGAAAAGAGACGAGGTTGCCTACCCCTGATCTTGTTGGACAACAGCCTGAAGCTTGTCAGGTGAGCAGCAGATAGGAGAGGGGGGGAGAAAGAGAGAGAGAGAAAGAGAGGGGGGGAGAGAGAGATAGAGAGGAAAGAGAGAGAGAGAAAGAAAGAAAGAGAGTGGGGGAAGAGGAGTGGCAGACCAAGGGCAGATAGAGAGGGAGAGAGAGAGAGAGAGAGACCCTTTTGACATCTAAAATGAAGATAACACTGCATATATCCTTTTTTTACCTGTGTGTGTGTGTGTGTGTGTGTGTGTATGTATGTGTGTATATATATATAAATACATATACATATACATATATATATATATATATACACACACACATACATACACACACAAACACACACACACCTATAATAAAGGTAAAAAGGATATATGCAGTGTTATCTTCATTTTAGATATCAAAATGGTTTTGCGGCTCCCAGTGTTTTGTTTTTGGTGGGAAACGGGTCCAAGTGGCTTTTTAAGTGTTTTGGGTTGCCTACCCCTGAACTAGTAGAGCAAAATGGACATCGCGAACAAATTTGGGTATGGTTAGGAGGAAACTGGCTTTTCTAGGCTGCCCTATGTCTGTCTCCTGGTAAAATACATAGGAAAATCCAATTGGAGGAAAATTCCACCTATGGTTAGGGTTAGATCACCATGAACTCATAGAACAAAATGGACATCATAAACAAATTCGGAGTGATTGGGTATGGTTAGGAGGGCATTGGCTTATCTAGACTTCTCTATCTCTGTGTCCAGGTAAAATACATAGGAAAATACCAATGGAGGAAAAATCCACTTAGGGTTAGGGTTAGATCACCATAAACTCATAGAGCAAAATGGACATCGCCAATAAATTCGGAGTGCTTGGAGATGGTTAGGAGGCCACAGGCTTTTCTAGGCTGCCCTAACTATCTTTCTGAGTAAAATACATGGAAAAATCCTATTGGAGGAAAATTCCACTTAGGCTTAGGGTTAGGTCGCCATAAACTCATAGAGCAAAATTGACATCACGAACAAATTCAGAATGCTTGGGTATGGTTAGGAGGGCAGTGGGTTTTCTAGGCTGCCCTATCTCTGTGTCCAGGTAAAATACATGGGAAAATCCCATTGGAGGAAAATTCCACTTAGGATGAGGATTAGGTCACCATGAACTCGTAGAGCAAAATGGACATTGTGAACAAATTCAGAGTGCTTGGGTATGATTAGGAGGGCACTGACTTTTGTAGGCTGCCCTATCTTTCCTAGTAAAATACATGGAAAAATCCCATTGGAGGAAAATTCCACTTAGGGTTAGGTTTAGGTCACCATGAACTTGGAGAGGAAAATAGACATCATGAAGAAATTCCGAGTGCTTGGGTATGGTTAGAAGGGCACAGGCTTTTCTAACCTGCCCTATCTCTGTGTCCTGGTAAAATACATGCGAAAATCCCATTGGAGAAAAATTCCACTTTGGGTTAGGGTTAGGTCACCATGAACTCATAGAGCAAAATTGACATCGCGAATAAATTCGGATTGCTTAGGTGTGGTTAGGAGGGCAGTGGCTTTTCTAGCCTGTCCTATCTATCTTTCTCGGTGAAATACGTGGGAAAATCCCATTGGAGGAAAATTCCACTTAGGGTTAGGGTTAGGTCACCATAAACTCGTAGAGCAAAATGGACATCATGAACAAATTCGGAGTGCTTGGTTGTGGTTAGGAGGGCAATGGCTTTTCCAGGCTGCCCTATTTATCTTTCCTAGTAAAATACATGGAAAAATCCCATTGGAGGAACATTCCACCTAGGGTTAGGGTTAGGTCACCGTGAACCTGGAGAGGAAAACGGACATTGACAACAAAATCCTAGTGCTTGGGTATGTTTAGGAGATCAATGTCTTTTCTAGGTTTTCCTATCTTTCTGGGTAAAATACATGGGAAAATCACAGTGGAGGAAAATTCCACTTAGGGTCAGGGTTAGTAAACAATGAACTAGTACATAAGTCGGCAACCTGCGGCTCTAGAGCCGCATGCGGCTCTTTGAGCCTTCCCCTGTGGCTCCCAGCCTCCTCTGCCTTTGCAGAGAGAGACAGAGACATAGAGAGGAATTGCGCTTCCCTGCTTCTCCCTCTCTCTCTCTCTCTCTCTCTCTGCAGGAAGCAGGAAAGGCAGGAGCGAGCTAGCTAGCACAGCTAGGCTGACTCAGGAATTCTGGGAGTTGACGTCCATGAGTCTTAAAAGAGACGAGGTTGCCTACCCCTGATCTTGTTGGACAACAGCCTGAAGCTTGTCAGGTGAGCAATAGATAGGAGAGGGGGGGGAGAAAGAGAGAGAGAGAAAGAGAGAGAGAGGGAGAGAGAGAGAGAGAGAGGAAAGAGAGAGAGAGAAAGAAAGAGAGCGGGGTAAGAGGAGTGGCAGACCAAGGGCAGATAGAGAGGGAGAGAGAGAGAGAGAGAGAGAGACCCTTTTGACATCTAAAATGAAGATAACACTGCATATATCCTTTTTTTACCTGTGTGTGTGTATGTGTGTGTGTGTGTGTGTGTGTATGTATATATATACATACATATACATATACACACACACACACACACATACACACACACAAACACACACACACAGACACACACACACACCTATAATAAAGGTAAAAAAGGATATATGCAGTGTTTTCTTCATTTTAGATATCAAAATGGTTTTGCGGCTCCCAGTGTTTTGTTTTTTGTGGGAAACGGGTCCAAGTGGCTCTTTAAGTGTTTTGGGTTGCTTACCCCTGAACTAGTAGAGCAAAATGGACATCGCGAACAAATTTGGGTATGGTTAGGAGGAAACTGGCTTTTCTAGGCTGCCCTATCTCTGTCTCCTGGTAAAATACATAGGAAAATCCCATTGGAGGAAAATTCGACCTATGGTTAGGGTTAGATCACCATGAACTCATAGAACAAAATGGACATCATAAACAAATTCGGAGTGATTGGGTATGGTTAGGAGGGCATTGGCTTATCTAGACTTCTCTATCTCTGTGTCCAGGTAAAATACATAGGAAAATACCAATGGAGGAAAAATCCACTTAGGGTTAGGGTTAGATCACCATAAACTCATAGAGCAAAATGGACATCGCCAATAAATTCGGAGTGCTTGGAGATGGTCAGGAGGCCACAGGCTTTTCTAGGCTGCCCTATCTATCTTTCTGAGTAAAATACATGGAAAAATCCTATTGGAGGAAAATTCCACTTAGGCTTAGGGTTAGGTCGCCATAAACTCGTAGAGCAAAATTGACATCACGAACAAATTCAGAATGCTTGGGTATGGTTAGGAGGGCAGTGGGTTTTCTAGGCTGCCCTATCTCTGTGTCCAGGTAAAATACATGGGAAAATCCCATTGGAGGAAAATTCCACTTAGGATGAGGGTTAGGTCACCATGAACTCGTAGAGCAAAATGGACATTGTGAACAAATTCAGAGTGCTTGGGTATGATTAGGAGGGCACTGGCTTTTGTAGGCTGCTCTATCTTTCCTAGTAAAATACATGGAAAAATCCCATTGGAGGAAAAGTCCACTTAGGGTTAGGGTTAGGTCACCATGAACTCGTAGAGCAAAATGGACATTGCGAACAAATTCAGAGTGCTTGGGTATGATTAGGAGGGCACTGGCATTTGTAGGCTGCCCTATCTTTCCTAGTAAAATACATGGAAAAATCCCATTGGAGGAAAATTCCACTTAGGGTTAGGGTTAGGTCACCATGAACTCGTAGAGCAAAATTGACATCGCAAACAAATTCAGAATGCTTGGGTATGGTTAGGAGGGCAGTGGCTTTTCTAGGCTGCCCTATCTCTGTATCCTGGTAAAATACATGAGAAAATCCCATTGGAGGAAAATTCCACTTAGTTTTAGGTTTAGGTCACCATGAACTCGTAGAGCAAAATGGACATTGCGAACAAATTTGGAGTGCTTAGGTATGGTTAGGAGGGCACTCGATATTCTAGCCTACCCTATCTCTGTATCCTGGTAAAATAAATGGGAAAAATCCCATTGGAGAAAAATTCCACTTAGGGTTAGGGTTAGGTCATCATGAACTCGTAGAGCAAAATGGACATTGCGAACAAATTCAGAGTGCTTGGGTATGATTAGGAGGGCACTGGCTTTTGTATGCTGCCCTACCTTTCCTAGTAAAATACATGGAAAAATCCCATTGGAGGAATATTCAACTTAGGGTTAGGGTTAGGTCACCATGAACTCGTAGAGCAAAATGGACATTGCGAACAAATTCAGAGTGCTTGGGTATGGTTAGGAGGGCAGTGGCTTTTCTAGGCTGCCCTATCTCTGAATCCTGGTAAAATACATGGGAAAAACCCATTGGAGGAAAATTCCACTTAGGATTAGGGTTAGGTCACCATGAACTCGTAGAGCAAAATGGACATTGTGAACAAATTCAGAGTGCTTGAGTATGATTAGGAGGGCAGTGGCTATTCTAGGCTGCCCTATCTTTCCTAGTAAAATACCTGGAAAAATCCCATTGGAGGAAAATTCCACTTAGGGTTAGGTTTAGGTCACCATGAACTCGTAGAGCAAAATGGACATTGCGAACAAATTCAGAGTGCTTGGGTATGGTTAGGAGGGCAGTGGCTTTTCTAGGCTGCCCTATCTCTGAATCCTGGTAAAATACATGGGAAAATCCCATTGGAGGAAAATTGCACTTAGGATTAGGGTTAGGTCACCATGAACTCGTAGAGCAAAATGGACATTGTGAACAAATTCAGAGTGCTTGTGTATGATTAGGAGGGCAGTGGCTTTTCTAGGCTGCCCTATCTTTCCTAGTAAAATACCTGGAAAAATCCCATTGGACGAAAATTCTACTTAGGGTTAGGGTTAGGTCACCATGAACTCGTAGAGCAAAATTGACATTGCGAACAAATTCAGAATGCTTGGGTATGGTTAGGAGGGCAGTGGCTTTTGTAGGCTGCCCTATCTTTCCTAGTAAAATACATGGAAATATCCCATTGGAGGAAAATTCCACTTAGGGTTAGGGTTAGGTCGCCATAAACTCGTAGAGCAAAATGGACATTGCGAACAAATTCAGAGTGCTTGGGTATGGTTAGGAGGGCAGTGGCTTTTGTAAGCTGCCCTATCTTTCCTAGTGAAATACATGGAAAAATCCCATTGGAGGAAAATTCCACTTAGGGTTAGGGTTTAGTCGCCATAAACTCGTAGAGCAAAATTGACATTGAGAACAAATTCAGAATGCTTAGGTATGGTTAGGAGGGCAGTGGGTTTTCTAGACTGCCCTATCTCTGTGTCCTGGTAAAATACATGGGAAAATTCCATTGGAGGAAAATTCCACTTAGGATTAGGGTTAGGTCACCATGAACTCGTAGAGCAAAATGGACATTGCGAATAAATTCAGAGGACTTGGGTATGGTTAGGAGGGCAGTGGCTTTTGTAGGCTGCCCTATCTTTCCTAGTAAAATACATGGAAAAATCCCATTGGAGGAAAATTCCACTTAGGGTTAGGGTTTAGTCGCCATAAAATCGTAGAGCAAAATTGACATTGCGAACAAATTCAGAATGCTTGGGTATGGTTAGGAGGGCAGTGGGTTATCTAGCCTGCCCTATCTCTGTGTCCTGGTAAAATACATGGGAAAATCCCATTGGAGCAAAATTCCACTTAGGATTAGGGTTAGGTCACCATGAACTCGTAGAGCAAAATGGACATTGCGAACAAATTCAGAGTGCTTGGGTATGGTCAGGAGGGCACTGGCTGTTGTAGGCTGCTCTATCTTTCCTAGTAAAATACACTGAAAAATTCCATTGGAGGAAAATTCCACTTAGGGTTAGTGTTAGGTCGCCATAAACTCGTAGAGCAAAATTGAAATCGCGAAAAAATTCAGAATGCTTGGGTATGGTTAGGAGGGCAGTGGCTTTTGTAGGCTGCCCTATCTTTCCTAGTAAAATACATGGAAATATCCCATTGGAGGAAAATTCCACTTAGGGTTAGGGTTAGGTCGCCATAAACTCGTAGAGCAAAATGGACATCGCGAATAAATTCAGAATGCTTGGGTATGGTTTGGAGGGCAGTGGCTATTGTAGGCTACCCTATCTTTCCTAGTAAAATACATGGAAAAATCCCATTGGAGGAAAATTCCACTTAGGGTTAGGGTTTAGTCGCCATAAACTCGTAGAGCAAAATTGACATCGCAAACAAATTCAGAATGCTTGGGTATGGTTAGGAGGGCAGTGGCTTTTCTAGCCTGCCCTATCTCTGTGTCCTGGTAAAATACATGGGAAAATCCCATTGGAGGAAAATTCCACTTAGGATTAGGGTTAGGTCACCATGAACTCGTAAAGCAAAATGGATATTGCGAACAAATTCAGAGTGCTTGGGTATGATTAGGAGGGCACTGGCTTTTGTAGGCTGCCCTATCTTTCCTAGTAAAATACATGGAAAAATCCCATTGGAGGAAAATTCCACTTAGGGTTAGGGTTTAGTCGCCATAAACTCGTACAGTAAAATTGACATTGCGAACAAATTCAGAATGCTTGGGTATGGTTAGGAGGGCAGTGGGTTTTATAGACTGCCCTATCTCTGTGTCCTGGTAAAATACATGGGAAAATCCCATTGGAGGAAAATTCCACTTAGGATAAGGGTTAGGTCACCATGAACTCGTAGAGCAAAATGGACATTGCGAACAAATTCAAAGTGCTTGGGTATGGTTAGGAGGGCAGTGGCTTTTGTAGGCTGCCCTATCTTTCCTAGTAAAATACATGGAAAAATCCCATTGGAGGAAAATTCCACTTAGGGTTAGTGTTAGGTCGCCATAAACTCGTAGAGCAAAATTGACATCGCGAACAAATTCAGAATGCTTGGGTATGGTTAGGAGGGCAGTGGCTTTTCTAGGCTGCCCTATCTCTGTATCCTGGTAAAATACATGGGAAAATTCCATTGGAGGAAAATTCCACTTAGGATAAGGGTTAGGTCACAATGAACTAGTAGAGCAAAATGGACATTGTGAACAAATTCAGAGTGCTTGGGTATGATTAGGAGGGTACTGGCTTTTGTAGGCTGCCCTATCTTTCCTAGTAAAATACATGAAAAAATCCCATTGGAGGAAAATTCCACTTAGGATTAGGGTTAGGTCACCATGAACTCGTAGAGCTAAATGGACATTGTGAACAAATTCAGAGTGCTTGAGTATGATTAGGAGGGAACTGGCTTTTGTAGGCCGCCCTATCTTTCCTAGTAAAATACATGGAAAAATCCCATTGGAGGAAAATTCCACTTAGGGTTAGGGTTAGGTCACCATGAACTCGTAGAGCAAAATTGACATCGAGAACAAATTCAGAATGCTTGGGTATGGTTAGGAGGGCAGTGGCTTTTCTAGGCTGCCCTATCTATCTTTATCGGTAAAATACATGAGAAAATCCCATTGGAGGAAAATTCCACTTAGTTTTAGGTTTAGGTCACCATGAACTTATAGAGCAAAATGGACATCGCAAACAAATTCGGAGTGCGTGGGTGTGGTTAGGAGGGGACTGGCTTTTCTAGGCTGCCCTATGAATCTTTGTGGGTAAAATACATGGGAAAATCCAATTGGAGGAAAATTCCACTTAGGGTTAGGGTTAGGTCACCGTGAACTCATAGAACAAAATGGACATCGCAAAAAATTTGGAGTGCTTAGGTATGGTTAGGAGGGCACTGGATATTCTAGCCTACCCTATCTCTGTATCCTGGTAAAATAAATGGGAAAAATCCCATTGGAGAAAAATTCCACTTAGTGTTAGGGTTAGGTCATCATGAACTCATAGAGTAAAATGGACATTGCGAACAAATTCAAAGTGCTTGGGTAGGATTAGGAGGGCAGTGGCTTTTCTAGGCTGCCCTCTCTTTCCTAGTAAAATACATGGAAAAATCCCATTGGACGAAAATTCTACTTAGGGTTAGTGTTAGGTCACCATGAACTCGTAGAGCAAAATGGACATCGCGAACAAATTCAGAGTGCTTGGGTATGGTTAGGAGGGCAGTGGCTTTTCTAGGCTGCCCTATCTCTGTATCCTGGTAAAATACATGGAAAAATCCCATTGGACGAAAATTCTACTTAGGGTTAGGGTTAGGTCACCATGAACTCGTAGAGCAAAATGGACATCGCGAACAAATTCAGAGTGCTTGGGTATGGTTAGGAGGGCAGTGGCTTTTCTAGGCTGCCCTATCTCTGTATCCTGGTAAAATACATGGGAAAATCCCTTTGGAGGAAAATTCCATTTAGGATTAGGGTTAGGTCACCATGAACTCGTAGAGCAAGATGGACATTGTGAACAAATTCAGAGTGCTTGAGTATGATTAGGAGGGCACTGACTTTTGTAGGCTGCCCTATCTTTCCTAGTAAAATACATGGAAAAATCCCATTGGAGGAATATTCCACTTAGGGTTAGTGTTAGGTCACCATGAACTCGTAGAGAAAAATGGACATTGCGAACAAATTCAGAGTGCTTGGGTATGATTAGGATGGCACTGGCTTTTGTAGGCTGCCCTATCTTTCCTAGTAAAATACATGGAAAAATCCCATTGGAGGAAAATTCCACTTAGGGTTAGGGTTAGGTCACCATGAACTCGTAGAGCAAAATGGACATAGCGAACAAATTCAGAGTGCTTGGGTATGATTAGGAGGGCACTGGCTTTTGTATGCTGCCCTATCTTTCCTAGTAAAATACATGGAAAAATCCCATTGGAGGAATATTCCACTTAGGGTTAGGGTTAGGTCACCATGAACTCGTAGAGCAAAATTGACATCGCGAACAAATTCAGAATGCTTGGGTATGGTTAGGAGGGCAGTGGCTTTTCTAGGCTGCCCTATCTCTGTATCCTGGTAAAATACATGGGAAAATCCCATTGGAGGAAAATTCCACTTAGAATTAGGGTTAGGTCACCATGAACTCGTAGAGCAAAATGGACATTGTGAACATATTCAGAGTGCTTGAGTATGATTAGGAGGGAACTGGCTTTTGTAGGCTGCCCTATCTTTCCTAGTAAAATACATGGAAAAATCCCATTGGAGGAAAATTCCACTTAGGGTTAGGGTTAGGTCACCATGAACTCGTAGAGCAAAATTGACATCGCAAAAAATTTGGAGTGCTTAGGTATGGTTAGGAGGGCACTGGATATTCTAGCCTACCCTATCTCTGTATCCTGGTAAAATAAATGGGAAAAATCCCATTGGAGAAAAATTCCACTTAGGGTTAGGGTTAGGTCATCATGAACTCATAGAGTAAAATGGACATTGCGAACAAATTCAGAGTGCTTGGGTATGATTAGGATGGCCCTGGCTTTTGTAGGCTGCCCTCTCTTTCCTAGTAAAATATATGGAAAAATCCCATTGGACCAAAATTCTACTTACGGTTAGGGTTAGGTCACCATGAACTCGTAGAGCAAAATGGACATTGTGAACAAATTCAGAGTGCTTGGGTATGATTAGGAGGGTACTGGCTTTTGTATGCTGCCCTACCTTTCCTAATAAAATACATGGAAAAATACCATTGGAGGAATATTCCACTTAGGGTTAGGGTTAGGTCACCATGAACTCGTAGAGCAAAATTGACATCACGAACAAATTCAGAATGCTTGGGTATGGTTAGGAGGGCAGTGGCTTTTCTAGGCTGCCCTATCTCTGTATCCTGGTAAAATACATGGGAAAATCCCATTGGAGGAAAATTCCACTTAGGATTAGGGTTAGGTCACCATGAACTCGTAGAGCAAGATGGACATTGTGAACAAATTCAGAGTGCTTGAGTATGATTAGGAGGGCACTGGCTTTTGTAGGCTGCCCTCTCTTTCCTAGTAAAATACATGGAAAAATCCCATTGGACGAAAATTCTACTTAGGGTTAGTGTTAGGTCACCATGAACTCGTAGAGCAAAATGGACATCGCGAACAAATTCAGAGTGCTTGGGTATGGTTAGGAGGGCAGTGGCTTTTCTAGGCTGCCCTATCTCTGTATCCTGGTAAAATACATGGGAAAATCCCATTGGAGGAAAATTCCACTTAGGATTAGGGTTAGGTCACCATGAACTCGTAGAGCAAGATGGACATTGTGAACAAATTCAGAGTGCTTGAGTATGATTAGGAGGGCACTGACTTTTGTAGGCTGCCCTATCTTTCCTAGTAAAATACATGGAAAAATCCCATTGGAGGAATATTCAACTTAGGGTTAGTGTTAGGTCACCATGAACTCGTAGAGAAAAATGGACATTGCGAACAAATTCAGAGTGCTTGGGTATGATTAGGAGGGCACTGGCTTTTGTATGCTGCCCTATCTTTCCTAGTAAAATACCTGGAAAAATCCCATTGGACGAAAATTCTACTTAGGGTTAGGTCACCATGAACTCGTAGAGCAAAATTGACATCGCGAACAAATTCAGAATGCTTGGGTGATGATAGGAGTGCAGTGCTTTTGTGCGAAGATGCACATACGAGAATACTAGAGATAGAAAATATCATCGCGTATGTGGCACCTAAAAATCCTGGACACAAAAATTTATACTTAGGGTTAGGCAACCCACGCAATGCGTAGAGCAAAATTGACCTCGCGAACAAATCGAATGCTTGGGTATGGTTAGGAGGGCAGGAGCTTTCTAGGCTGCCCATCTCTGTACCTGGTAAAATACATGGGAAAACCCATGGAGGAAACTTCCACAGGATTAGGTGGTCCACCAGAACCGTTAGAGCAAAAATGGGAAATGTGAACAAATTAAGAGTGCTTGAGTATGATTAGGAGGGAACTGGCTTTTGTAGGCTGCCCTATCTTTCCTAGTAGAATACATGGAAAAATCCCATTGGAGGAAAATTCCACTTAGGGTTAGGGTTAGGTCACCATGAACTCGTAGAGCAAAACTGACATCGCGAACAAATTCAGAATGCTTGGGTATGGTTAGGAGGGCAGTGGCTTTTCTAGGCTGCCCTATCTATCTTTATCGGTAAAATACATGAGAAAATCCCATTGGAGGAAAATTCCACTTAGTTTTAGGTTTAGGTCACCATGAACTTATAGAGCAAAATGGACATTGCAAACAAATTCGGAGTGCGTGGGTATGATTAGGAGGGCACTGGCTTTTGTAGGCTGCCCTCTCTTTCCTAGTAAAATACATGGAAAAATCCCATTGGACGAAAATTCTACTTAGGGTTAGGTTAGGTCACCATGAACTCGTAGAGCAAAATGGACATTGCGAACATTTCAGAGTGCTTGGGTATGATTAGGAGGGCCCTGGCTTTTGTATGCTGCCCTACCTTTCCTAGTAAAATAAATGGAAAAATCCCATTGGAGGAA